>NC_057942.1:23613430-23624120 GCF_018555375.3 Anguilla rostrata | reverse complement strand
CCACCAGAAACCCTCAAACCCTAGAAACCCTAAAACCCCATAGCAACCCCTAGCACACCCTAGCCCACCTAAACTCCATAGAAACCACCGCAACCCCCTAGCAACCGCCTAAACCCATACAACCACCTAGAAACCCCCTAGCAACCCCCTAGAAACGGCCTAGAACCCTAGCAACCACCTAGCAACACCATAGCAACCACCTAGAACTCCATAGCAACCACCTAGCAACATCCTAGCAACCACTTCGAATACCCTAGCAACCCCTAGCAACAGCCTAGCACCACCTAGAACTCCATAGCAACCACCTAGCAACACCCTAGCAACCGCCTAGAACTCCATAGCAACCACCTAGCAACATCCTAGTACCACTTAGAATACTCTAGCAACCACCTAGCAATGCCCTAGCAACCACCTGGAGCCCCAATAGCAACCACCTGAAACTCCATAGCAACCACCTAGCACCACCCTAGCGACCGCCTAGAATTCCATGAAACCACCTAGAACTCCATAGAACCACCTAGCAACACCCTAGCAACTGCCTCAAACATCATAGCAACTACCTACCACTGTTCACTCTGTTCAACAGAAAGTCGACTTTGCATTGGCGCAACCACACTTCACAATTTCTGCAGGAATTGTCTAGTTATTATTATTATTATTATTCCACCCATTTTTTGGACCGCTACTCCTCCAGAGTTTTCACACCACATACCGTGCAATATGTCAAATCGAGCGGCTTGATCGGGAATGGTGTGCTATTACTTTTTGGAAAGTTTGGGTGGACGGTTTTTGAAAAATTTGAATTTTTGTGGGCAATTTTTCCCATAGAGAATGAATGGCGGAATGTTCACCTTTGTGATTGTCACAATGCTCTGTCTTCTCACCCTTGTATGTCACAATGGTCTGTCTTCTAGCAGCAGTATCTGGTCTCTCTTAGATTTGAACATTCTGCCATTCATTCTCTATGGGGAAAATTGCCCACAAATTGTGCAAGCCCATTGGACATGGTAGAGAGTCCTTTGTCCATTGGGGAAAATCAGCCTCGCCCCCCTTCCTGATTGGCCGATGTTTGATATTTCATAACTTTTGAACCATTTGTCATAGAGAACTATGGGTCGCGTCTTTGGATCAGTAAAGACCTAGCAACCGCCTAGAACTCCATTAGCAACACCCTTAGCAACATCCTAGCAACCGGCTCTAACTCCATAGCAACGACCTAGCAACCCATAACAACCAGCTAGAAAACCCTAGGAACCATCTAGAATTCCATAGCAACCACCTGGAACACCATAGCAAATGCCTAGCAACACCCTAGCAACCGCCTAAAACACCCTAGCAACACCTAGCAACATCCTAGCAACCACTTAGAATTAACCTAGCAAACCACCTAGCAACACCCTAGCAACTACCTGGAACACCATAGCAACCACCTAGCAACAACCCTAGCAACAATCTGGAACACCATAACAACTGCCTAGCAACACCCTAGCAACCACATGGAATACCATAGCAACGACCTAGCAACACCCTAGAACCACCTAGAACTCATAAGCAACCCCCTAGCAACACCATAGCAACCGCCCTAGAACTCCATAGCAACCACCTAGCAACACCCAAGCAAACCGCCTAGAACTCCATAGAAAACCACCTAGCAACACCCTAGCAACACCGTAGCAACCACCTAGAACTCCATAGCAACCATCTAGCAACACCCTAGCAACGGCCTAGAACTCCATAGCAACCACCAAGCAACACCATAGCAACCACCTAGAACTCCATAGCAACATCCTAGCAACCACTTCGAATACCCTAGCAACACCCTAGCAACCACCTAGCAACACCCTAGCAACCGCCTAGAACTCCATAGCAACCGCCTAGCAACCACCTAGAACTCCATAGCAACCACCTAGCAACACCCTAGCAACCGCCTAGAACTCCATAGCAACCACCTAGCAACACCCTAGCAACACCCTAGCAACCACCTGGAACTCCATAGCAACACCTAGCAAACACACTAGCAACGGCCTAGAACTCCAATTAGCAACCACCTAGCAACACCATAGCAACCACCTAGAACTCCATAGCAACCACCTAGCAACATCCTAGCAACCACTTGGAATACCCTAGCAAACCCCCTAGCAACACCCTAGCAACCGCCTAGAACTCCATAGCAACCACCTAGCAACACCATAGCAACCCCCTAGAACTCCATAGCAACCACCTAGCAACACCCTAGCAACCACCTAGAACTCCATAGCAAACCACCTAGCAACATCATAGCAACGGCCTAGAACTCCATAGCAACCGCCTAGAACTCCATAGCAACCACCTAGCAACACCCTAGCAACCACCTAGCAACACCATAGCAACGCCTAGAACTCCATAGCAACCACTAGCAACACCCTAGCAACACCCCAGCAACCACCTAGTACTCCATAGCAACCACCTAGCAACACCCTAAGAACGGCCTAGAACTCCATAGCAACCACCTAGCAACACCATAGCAACCACCTGAACTCCATAGCAAACCACCTAGCAACATCCTAGCAACCACCTTAGAATACCCTAGCAACCCCCTAGCAACCACCTAGAACTCCATAGCAACCACCTCAGCAAACACCCTAGCAACCACCTAGAACTCAATAGCAACCACCTAGCAACACCATAGCAACCGCCTAGAACTCCATAGCAACCACCTAGCAACACCATAGCAACCGCCTAGAACTCCATAGCAACCACCTAGCAACACTAGAAACTCCATAGCAACCACCTAGCAACACCCTAGCAACGGACTAGAACTCCATAGCAACCACCTAGCAACACCCTAGCAACCGCCTAGAACTCCATAGCAACCACCTAGAAACACCATAGAAAACTGCCTAGAACCCATAGCAACCACCTAGCAACATCCTAGCAACCACCTAGAACTCCATAGCAACCACCTAGCAACACCCTAGCAACGGCCTAGAACTCCATAGCAAACACCGAGCAACACCCTGGCAACCACGTGGAACACCATAGCAACCACCTAGCAACACCCATGCAAAAGCTGGAACACCATAACAACTGCCTAGCAACACCCTAGCAACCACCTATAACTCCATAGCAACCACCTAGCAACATCCTAGCAACCAACTGGAACACTATAACTGCCTAGCAACACCCTACAACCGCCAGAACTCCATAGAACCACCTAACAACACCGTAGCAAACAGCCTCAAACACCATAGAACATCCTAGCAAACAGCCTTTGACACCACCTAAAACACCAAAGTCACCACCAGAACATCATAGCAACTACCTTCCACTGTTCACTCTTTTCAGTAGAAAGTCGACTTTGCATTGGCGGCAACCACACTTCACAAAATTTCTGCAGGAATTGTCTAGTTAGTGTAGTGCCTTTAGGGCAACTACACATTATTATTGCACATATTATTTATTTATTATTATTATTCCACCCATTTTTTGGACCGCTACTCCTCCCAGAGTTTTCACACCACATACACGTGCCATATGTCAAAATGACCGGCTTCTTTGGGAATCGGTGCTATTACTTTGGGGAAAGTTTCGCTGCACGGTTTTTGAGAAATATTAATTTTTATGCCCAATTTTTCCCCATAGAGATGAATGGAGAAGGTGACGTCATTCATATGCGAACGTGAAGTTAAGCATTGGTCGGCTTTGCCAACGGATGCGGCGCTCTACGGTTCCACCCCAGCCAGGATAGGAAATAGCTGATTTGGGAAGTGAAAGAACGATATAAAAAATAAAAAATTACAAATGAAAACGTTTGTCAGCTAGGTATATCAACAAACATATGGCTTAGGATACCCAGAAGTCCTCAATAATAATAGTATTTCACGAGATATTACGCAAATTCGTTGACGACGTTCGTCACATGCAGCGTCTTAGAATGCTAGTGCTAACAAACAGTCATGGCTTAATGCGATAATGAGAGCACTTTCGGTTGACCTAAAAAAACGATATTAAAAACCAAAAACAGACGTTGTTATCCCGGTTAGAAAGCTTATGCCTCAGCTACTGAATAAACGAATTTTCAAACAAGCCAGACTTTGCGATTTGCAATGCTAGTGCTAACAAAGAGCGAAAATTCTATGACATGATGACATAGCTTTCGGTGACCTAAAAAAACGATATTAAAAAAACAAAAATAGACGTGCTGTTATACCGGTTAGAAAGCTTATGCTCTCAGCTACTGAATAAACGAATTTTCAAACAAGCCAGACTTTGCGTATTTGCATGCTAGTGCTAACAAAGAGCGAATACGTCCGACATGATGACATAGTTTCGGTTGACCTTAAAAAAACGATATTAAAAAAACAAAAATAGACGTGTGTTATACCTGGTTAGAAAGCTATGCTTTCAGCTACTGAATAAAACGAATTTTCAAACAAGCCAGACTTTGCGTATTTGCATGCTAGTGCTAACAAAGAGCGAATACGTTCTATGACATGATGACATAGCTTTCGGTTGACCTAAAAAACGATATTAAAAAAAACAAAAATAGACGGCTGTTATACCTGGTTAGAAAGCTTATGCTCTCAGCTACTGAATAAACGAATTTTCAAACAAGCCAGACTTTGCGATTTGCATGCTAGTGCAACAAAGAGCGAATACGTTCTATGACATGATGACATGCTTTGGTGACCTAAAAAAACGATATTAAAAAACAAAAATAGACGGCGGGTTATACCTGGTTAGAAAGCTTATGCTTTCAGCTACTGAATAAACGAATTTTCAAACAAGCCGACGTACAGAAGACTGGAACAAACGTTTGTCAACAGCACGTGTGCAGCAGTTTCAGGTCCGGTCCCAACTCCAGAAATTGGTTCGGCTAACACGTGTAGGCTATCCTGTGTCAAATGAGTTCGTACTAAGGTAACAGATTAAACTCTGAATTGCAGCACAGTTAAAGTTTTTATTGAATGGTAAAAATGAGCTGAACTTAACGTAAACCATTAAATCAATCACATTAATCTCCCTAGACCTGTTTTGCTTTTTAAAATGGAGCGGTTGTGCAGTGCAGATATAACGTTTTTCCAAGACCCTCTGAAGTGGCCAGCTAGCTTTATGATTCGCCGTCACTCGTCACAGCATACCGTGAGTAAAGTCTGATCTCAAGTATTGATGAAGGGTTAATTTAGCTCTGAATACGTGTGTTGCAAATGAACTCGTTGCCGTGATGTTATATCATGTATACCATACTATGTCTCTGCTCATGCTACAGAAACTGTTCGTCCGTTCAGCACAAAGTTGACTTTGCGTTGGCGGCAAACCACACATCACAATTTCTGCAGGAATTGTCTAGTTAGTGTGGTTGCCTTAGGGCAACTACCCCTATTTTTATTGCACATATTATTATTATTTATTATTTATTCCGCCCGTTTTTGGGACCGCTACTCCTCCCAGAGTTTTCGCACCACATACACGGCAATATGTCAAATCGAGTGGCTTGATCGAATGGTGTGCTATTACTTTGTGGAAAGATTGGTTGCACGGTTTTGAAAAATTGAATTTTTTGGGCAATTTTTCCGATAGAGAATGAATGGCGGAATGTTCACCTTTGTGGATGTCACAATGCTCTGTCTTCTCACCCTTTGATGTCACAATGCCCTGTCTTCTGGCAGCAGTACCTGGTCTCTCTCTAGATTTGAACATTCGGCCATTCATCTCTATGGGGAAAAATTGCCCACAAATTGTGCAATGCCTCATTGGACATGGTAGAGAGTCCTTTGTCCATTGGTGGAGATCAGTCTTACCCCCTTCCTGATTGGCCGATGTTTGTATTTCATAACTTTGAACCGTTTGTCATAGGAAACTATGGGTCGCGTCATTGGACTCAGTAAAGACCAGCAACCGCCTAGAACTCATAGCAACACCCTAGCAACAACCCTAGCAACCACCTATAACACCCTAGCAACAGCCTAGAACTCCATAGCAACCACCTAACAACACACTAGGGAACCACCTGGAACACCATAGCAAATGCCTGGCAACACCTAGCAACCTTCTATAACACCATAGCAACCACCCAGCAACACCCTAGCAACCCACCTGGTAAACCGTAGCAACCGCCTAGCAACACCCTAGCAACAATCTGGAGCACCATAACAAAATGCCTAGCAACACCATAGCAACCGCCTAGAATTCCTTAGCAACCACCTAGCAACACCATAGCAACTGCCTAGAACTCAATAGCAACCACCTAGCAACACCCTAGCAACCACCTGGAACACCATAGCATCCACCTAGCAACACCCTAGCAACCACTTGGAACACCATAACAACTGCCTAGCAACACCCTAGCAACTTCCTATAACTCCATAGCAACCACCTAGCAACATCCTAGCAACCGCCTATAACTCCATAGCAACCACCTAGCAACACCCTAGCAACCACTAGAACTCCATAACAACCACCTAGCACCACCCTAGCGACCGCCTAGAATTCCATGAAACCACCTAGAACTCCACAGAACAACTTAGCAACACCCTAGCGACTGCCTCAGACATCATAGCAACTACCTACCACTGTTCACTCCGTTTCAGCACAAAGTCGACTTTGCGTGGCGGCAACCATACTTCCAATTTCTCTGAATTGTCTAGTTATTATTATTATTTCTTTCCACCCATTTTTTGGACCGCTACTCCTCCCAGAGGTTTCGCACCACATACACGTGCAATATGTCAAATCGAGCGGCTTGATCGGGAATGGTGTGCTATTACTTTGTGGAAAGATTGGTTGCACGGTTTTTGAAAAATTTGAATTTTTGTGGGCAATTTTTCCCATAGAGAATGAATGGCGGAATGTTCACCTTTGTGATGTCACAATGCTCTGTCTTCTCACCCTTGTGATGTCACAATGGTCTGTCTTCTGGCAGCAGTACTCTGGTCTCTCTCTAGATTTGAACATTCTGCCATTCATCTCTATGGGGAAAAATTGCCGACAAATTGTGCAATGCCTCATTGGACATGGTAGAGAGTCCTTTGTCCATTGGTGGAGATCAGCTCGCCCCCCTTCCTGATTGCCGATGTTTGATATTTCATAACTTTTGAACCGTTTGTCATAGAGAACTATGGGTCGCGTCATTGGACTCAGTAAAGACCTAGCAACCCTAGAACTCCATGGCAACGCCCTAGCAACATCCTAGCAACCGGCTCTAACTCCATAGCAACGATCTAGCAACCATAACAACCAGCTAGAAAACCCTAGCAACCATCTAGAATTCCATAGCAACCACCTGAACACCATAGCAAATGCCTAGCAACACCCTAGCAACCGCCTATAACTCCATAGCAACCACCTAGCAACATCCTAGCAACCACTTAGAATACCCTAGCAACCACCTAGCAACACCCTAGCAACCACCTGGAACTCCATAGCAACCACCTAGCAACACCTAGCAACAATCTGGAACACCATAACAACTGCCTAGCAACACCCTAGCAACCACATGGAACACCATAGCAACGACCTAGCAACACCCTAGCAACCACCTAGAACTCCATAGCAACCACCTAGCAACACCCTAGCAACCGCCTAGAACTCCATAGCAACAACCTAGCAACACCATAGCAACCACCTAGAACTCCATAGCAACCACCTAGCAACACCCTAGCAACCACCTAGAACTCCATAGCAACCACCTAGCAACACCCTAGCAAGGGCCTAGAACTCCATAGCAACCACCTAGCAACACCATAGCAACTGCCAAGAACTCCATAGCAACCACCTAGAACTCCATAGCAACCACCTAGCAACACCATAGCAACGGCCTAGAACTCCATAGCAACCACCTAGCAACACCCTAGCAACCACCTAGAACTCCATAGCAACCACCTAGCAACACCATAGCAACGGCCTAGAACTCCATAGCAACCACCTAGCAACACCCTAGCAACCACCTAGCAACACCATAGCAACTGCCTAGAACTCCATAGCAACCACCTAGCAACCCTAGCAACGGCCTAGAACTCCATGGCTACCACCTAGCAACACCATAGCAACAGCCTAGAACTCCATAGCAACCACCTAGAACTCCATCGCAACCACCTAGCAACACCCTAGCAACGGCCTAGAACTCCATAGCAACCACCTAGCAACACCATAGCAACTGCCTAGAACTCCATAGCAACCGCCTAGAACTCCATAGCAACCACCTAGCAACACCATAGCAACCGCCTAGAACTCCATAGCAACCACCTAGCAACACCCTAGCAACGGCCTAGAACTCCATAGCAACCACCTAGCAACACCATAGCAACTGCCTAGAACTCCATAGCAACCACCTAGCAACACCCTAGCAACCACCTAGCAACACCATAGCAACCGCCTATAACTCCATAGCAACCACCTGGCAACACCCTAGCAATGACCTAGAACACCATAGCAACCACCTAGCAACACCCTAGCAACCACTTGGAACACCATAACAACTGCGTAGCAACACCCTAGCAACCGCCTATAACTCCATAGCAACCACCTGGCAACATCCTAGCAACCGCCTAGAACTCCATAGCAACCACCTAGCAACACCCTAGCAACCACCTAGACCTCCATAGCAACCACCTAGCAACACCCTAGCAACGGCCTAGAACTCCATAGCAACCACCTAGCAACACCATAGCAACCGCCTAGAACTCCATAGCAACCACCTAGCAACACCCTAGCAACCACCTAGCAACACCATAGCAACCGCCTATAACTCCATAGCAACCACCTGGCAACACCCTAGCAACGACCTAGAACACCATAGCAACCACCTAGCAACACCCTAGCAACCACTTGGAACACCATAACAACTGCGTAGCAACACCCTAGCAACCGCCTATAACTCCATAGCAACCACCTAGCAACATCCTAGCAACCACTTAGAATAACCTAGCAACCCCCTAGCAACCACCTGGAACTCCATAGCAACCACCTAACAACACACTAGCAACCACCTGGAACACCATAGCAAATGCCTAGCAACACCCTAGCAACCAGCTATAACACCAAAGCAACCACCTAGCAACACCATAGCAACCACCTAGAACTCCATAGCAACCACCTAGCAACACCCTAGCAACCACCTGGAACACCATAGCAACCACCTAGCAACACCCTAGCAACCACCTGTAACACCATAACAACTGCCTAGCAACACTATAGCAACCACCTAGAAATATGCTAGCAACCACCTAGAATACCCTAGCAACACCCTAGCAACTGCCTATAACTCCATAGCAAATGCCTAACATCACCCTAGCAACCACCTAGAACTCCATAGCAACCACCTAGCAACATCCTAGCAACCACTTAGAATACCCTAGCAACCCCCTAGCAACACCGTAGCAACCTTCTGGAACTCCATAGCAACCACCTAGCAACACCCTAGCAACCGTCTAGAACTCCATAGCACCCGCCTAGCAACACCCTAGCAACCACCTAGAACTCCATAGCAACCACCTAGCAACACCCTAGCAACCGCCTAGAACTCCATAGCAACCACTTAGCAACACCCTAGCAACACCCTAGCAACCACCTAGCAACACACTAGAAACGGCCTAGAACTCCATAGCAACCACCTAGCAACACCATAGCAACCACCTAGAACTCCATAGCAACCACCGAGCAACATCCTAGCAACCACTTCGAATACCCTAGCAACACCCTAGCAACCACCTAGAACTCCATAGCAACCACCTAGCAACACCCTAGCAACCGCCTAGAACTCCATAGCAACCACCTAGCAACACCATAGCAACCGCCTAGAACTCCATTGCAACCACCTAGCAACACCCTAGCAACCACCTAGAACTCCATAGCAACCACCTAGCAACACCATAGCAACCACCTAGAACTCCATAGCAACCACCTAGCAACACCCTAGCAACCGCCTAGAACTCCATAGCAACCACCTAGCAACACCATAGCAACCGCCTATAACTCCATAGCAACCACCTAGCAACACCCTAGCAACCACCTAGAACTCCATAGCAACCACCTAGCAACACCCTAGCAATGGCCTAGAACTCCAAAGCAACCACCTAGCAACACCATACAACTGCCAGAATTCCATAGCAACCACCTAGCAACACCATAGCAACTGCCTAGAACTCAATAGCAACCACCTAGCAACACCCTAGCAACCACCTGGAACACCATAGCAACTGCCTAGCAACACCCTAGCAACCGCCTATAACTCCATAGCAACCACCTAGCAACACCCTAGCAACCAGCTATAACTCCATAGCAAATGCCTAGCAACACCCTAGCAACTGCCTATATCTCCATAGCAACCACCTAGCAACATCCTAGCAGCCACCAAGAATACCCTTGCAACACCCTAGCAACTGCCTATAACTCCATAGCAAATGCCTAGCAACACCCTAGCAACCGGCTATAACTCCATAGCAACCACCTAGCAACATCCTAGCAACCACTTAGCATACCCTAGCAACCACCTAGCAATGCCCTAGCAACCACCTGGAGCTCAATAGCAACCACCTGAAACTCCATAGCAACCACCTAGCACCACCCTATCGACCGCCTAGAATTCCATGAAACCACTTAGAACTCCATAGAACCACCTTGCAACACCCTAGCAACTACCTACCACTGTTCACTCCATTCAGCACAAAGTCGACTTTGCGTTGGCGGCAACCACACTTCACAATTTCTGCAG